>NC_068456.1:19547478-19589978 GCF_023373465.1 Oncorhynchus keta
TTATCAGAACTTTCAACTGTTTAAAGTATAGGTCCATTCCTACCCCCTTTTTTTAAATCTCAATATCAAATAAATTATTGGTAACAATTAAATACCTTACTTTGATTGTTTTCAATCAAAATTGTAAAAAGAAGCAAAAATAGCGTCTCAGCAAGCATAATTTCTCAAGCAATAATTTTGGTAGGACTGTCTGGGAGTGATCTGAGTGGGGAGGGGGAAACAGAAAACTAGCTGTTATTGGCAGAGGTTTGGAACTCTCTTTCTTATTGGTCTGTTAACACATTTACCACTTGGTGATGTCACCAGGCAGGCCAAAACTCCATCCCACCAAAACAGGCTGACATTTCAGGTGGTCTTTTCAAACAGCTCTTACACTAAATGGGCATTCATGCATCATCATTTAAGTAATTTCACATTATTATTCCAACCTCATAGTGAGGAAATATATATAAAACACAGGAAAATCATGTTTTTGACTGCACTGGGTTCGGTCAATGTCCATTCTTCAATCCAACAAAAGCATAAAATGAGGCTTATTGGAGATCTTTTCTGAGATAACTTACCATTCTAATGATGTAATTGTGGCTGCAGGATCCCATTCTACTGATGGGGATGCAATTTAACGTATTATATAGAGGTGGGAAGATGCCTGGCAGAGAAAATACAAAGGGCTTTAGTTCGATAGACTGCAGCGTTGATCTTTCCCTCATCTCTTCAAACCTATTTTCTGCATTTGTGCCTGGAAGGCTCACTCCTATTGATCGACTTGCAAGACTACAGTATGATTGTGACAGAAAACTCAAATACAACAGACGGTAGCTGGAAAGATGAGAAAATGGTAGGATATGGGCAGGAAATTGGGGGTAAGGATGGACCCATCTGTCCCTCAAGCCTGTCAACTCAACCTGGTCTCATAGCATTTCATATGATTCTGTATGTAAATCCGAAACACTCCATGTATTATGATATGTTATGTTTCGTATGGTATATATTCATTTTTGGATGTCTATCTTCCATTTTGTATGACATGTTATGAATTCCAATTTGTTTGACATGTTACAAATTTGCAAAACATACAACATGTATGATATGTTACGAATTGGCAAAATGTAATATATGTTACGAATTCTAATTTGTTGTGTCTAATATTGGGTGGGTGTCTACGTGGATAACGCTAACATTAGCTAGCTGGCTTATGTTAGCTAGGCTAGGGGTTAGGGTTAGGGGTTAAGGATAGGGTTAGGGTTAAGATTAGGAGTTAGGGCCTCCCGGGTGGTGCAGTGGTCTAAGGCACAGCATCGCAGTGCTAGCTGGGTCACAACAAATCCTGGTTTAATCCCAGGCTGTGTCGCAGCCGGCCGCGACCAGGAGATCATGAGGCAGAACACAGTTGGCCCAGCGTCGTCCGAGTTAAGGGTTGTCCTTGTCCCATGACTCCTGTGGTGTGGCGGGAGCAATGCACGCTGACATGGTCGCCAGGTGTACAGTGTTTCCTCTGACACATTGGTGCGTCTAGCTTCCGAGTTAAGTGAGCATTGTGTCAAGAAGAAGTGCGGTTTGGCGGGGTCGTGTTTCGGAGGACGCACAGCTCTCGACCTTCGCCTCTCCCGAGTTTGCTGTAACGATTGGAACAAGACTGGGACAAGACTGTAACTACCAATTGCGATGGGACAAGACTGGAACTACCAATTGGATATCATGAAATTGAAAAAGAAAAAAAAAGAAAATATTATTATTATTAAAATGTTAGGTTCAACGGTTAAGGTTAGAGAAGGGTTCAGTAAAAGAGTTATGGTTATGGGGAAGGGTTATTCAAAATGCCAAGTAGTTGCAAATTAGCTAAAAAAGTAGTAAGTAGTTGAAAAGTTGCTAATTAGCTAAAATGCTAGTTGTCCAGGATGAGATTCGAACATGCAACCTTTGGGTTGCTGCGTTATATGCCAACCCATCCACCCCGACCAACCTCCCTCCTTTCAATTGTGCCTTATGTAACCTTCTGTCTTGTGTAACCATACCAAACAACCTGTTGACGGGGTAGGGTTCCCTTTTGGGAACGACCCCCTCCCACGTTCAGCTGGAACGGTGGCGCATGGAATGCAAAAATATTCTTAGAAATATTTAACCTCCACACATTAACAAGTCCAATAGCTCAAATGAAAGATAAACACCTTGTTCATCCAGCCAGCAAGTCAGATTTCTAAAATGTTTTACGGTGAAAACATAGCACATATTTATGTCAAACCACCACCAAAGACACAGCTAATTTGAATAGTCAATTTGAACAAAATATGCAATCAACAAACGCAGGATTCAAAGAAAAATAATTCACTAACCTTTTGAGAATCTCCATCAGATGACAGTAATAGGACATGTTACACAGTACATTTATGTTTTTTTTCAATAATATGCTATTTATATCCATAAATCTCTGTTTACAATGATGCAATGTTCAAAAAATGCTACTCAAATGTCCGGAGAAATGATGATAGCTCCGGCAGATAACATCAGATAACAAGCAATAGACATCATAAACTTTGACTAAATATACACGTTCTACATATAGATAGAAAGATACACTTCTTCTTAATGCAACCGCTGTGTTACATTTATTTTTAACGTTACAGAATTCGTTCACTAGGCTATAATATGAGACGGCGCTCACACATTAGCATTATGTCTCCTCTATGTTGGACTCCACAATAACACAAAAATAACCACATAAATATTCCCGTTACCTTTGATGTTCTTCGATCATAAGCCGTGGAAGTAGTCATACTTACCAAAAACTGCGTTTGGTTTTCAAGTCTGTGTCTTTGGGCTATCAAACACGACAAATTCCGTCTGAAATGCAGCCAAAATTCTAGTGGATGCGCATCTAAACTTCAAAATTACATATTATATGTCGACGAAACTGGTCAAACTAAGTGCAGAATCAAGCTTTAGCATGTTCTGAACATGCAAACCAATTCTTAGCTCGAACAGACAAACTGACATCGTTTGGTCAACCCTGGAAGAAAGAGAGCTCTGGACCCGACGCGCGCATCAAAGCGCATGTATTTTCGCGTGACCTGAAGGTTTCAGCCCGCCAAAAGTGGAGGGAGCGTGCGATTCTCACAATGACAGGCCCCACTGAAAGCAGACATTGCGCTGAATAGATATAAACTTTTCCTAGATCTTTAGCTGGTTGGGAAGTGTGGGGGCGATGACGTCAAAGTTGGCCCAACTTTCATGATGACAAGAGAGAGTTTGGGAGAATGGCTGCCCTGAGAGTTCTGCTTTACATACAGACATAATTTGAACGGGTTTGGAAGCTTTAGAGTGTTTTCTATTAAATTATACTTATTATATGCATATATTAGCAATTTTGGACCGATTTTTTGTTCTGTTTACTATGGGCACGCAATTCCTCCAAAGGGGGCAGTAGTCAGCCCTATCTTTAACAGGTTTTAACATATCATACTCATTTGACTGTCACAGATTTACGTTTAATATGTTACATCTAGTTTATGAGAAGGCTGGTCAACTGCATGTCTCCAGCAATGGGACATCTGTATTGCCATTCAGATACATTGTGGGTTATCCCAGATATGTGACACAGCACACAGCTAGGCTTTCTATAGACTATTTAAATCCCACTGGTAAATGGATGATAAAGCTTACAATCAAAAAATCACAATCAGCTTCAGATAGGTTTCCATTAGATATAGGGGCAGTATACTGCAAGTGGATGCTAATGGTATCTTTAAATTGGAAGGGATTTGATGGTACAAGGCTCTATGTGGAATAGACATCCCTGACAATGTACTCCAGCACATTTGTCAGAGTTGTCATCACCAGGTGTGCTAAGATGTAGGAAGGCCTTTAAACCAGGCTTTTTCAAACTACCTTTTTCAAATGCCTCATGATCTCTTTTAGCTAAATACTGCATACTGACCAAGGGAAAGTAATTTTGGCTTGTTCAATAGGTTTGAATATGGATTTCTAATAGGAATATGCTCTTGTATGACTAGCTTATTGTCTCTGTCTGATGAAACCACTTATCTCCCCCCAAAATTACCATATTTTACCATTAATGAACATACAATTAGGAAACTTTAGAGGCTATTTTGAATACATTTCCTGAGTCCTATAGATATGAAATGTTCAGAGTACATCAAGTTGATTTACTGCTTTCAACAAATTTAGTTACAAGGTTTTCATCAGACAACAATGCTATATTTCTTCATCATTGAACTGCACAATGTCTCCCCACACCACATCATTGGTTATTTTATATTGCCTGTCTTGTTTTTTTATCACTATCTATGACTAGAATATTGTCTGTGTATAGTATGATGCCTATATATGGAATCACAAGCCCCGTTTATACCTGGTTCTAACTTGCGTCCTTTGTCCTGATCTTTTCCACATTCTGATTGTGCCCACATTTTTTAACAGGTGTGGACAATCAAAAGACACATTGTGATCTGATTGTGATCAGATCATCCTGCCCACCTCCGGAGGGAGTCGGACATGCATTGTGTCTGGATATCTTACAAGTGTCGACAGATCTGGACAGAGAAACTATTTAAATCACAATTATTCTGCCCTCTAAAATCATTGACAGGTGGCACCATTGACTGATTACATCAATATGTATCTTAAAATAAATTAATATTATTTTGAAAGAATAGCTGTGAAATAATTTGCATAAAGGAAGGGACCAGGAAATCTGGTCACAATGCAGACTCAGTGGACGGATATTAGACACATTTTAATATCAGACACATTTCAGGATATTTGGGCACAATCCAAATGTAGACAAGATCAGGAAACTGGACCAGTGTTAGCACCAGGTAAAAACAGGGCTCTTTTGGAACTGTTAAAATTACAATATTAAGGAGGAGTCTCCACCATAGTTGCCATATGTTGGCTGCCTCTCTATAAGGACCTTGCTTGTGGACCCTTTGCCCACTGTCTATTTGAGATTTTCTGAAAATAGCCTCTAATGATTGAACTCTGGGGAGAGGGAGAGAACAAAAACAGTAGTGAAACACTGACACTGGAACCTCAGAAGTACTCTCCATCGAATCATTAACTCTCTCCAGACAGTTCAGCCTTTGCCAGAACAATGGACAGGCCAAATAATGACAGAAACTGTGACGACCAAACTAATTATATTTTTCTACATTCAGGGCAGAAGGGTTGGCACCTGTTATTTTAGGAAAGCTAAGGGAGAACCAAAGGTGAAAAAAGGGCCATGTGAAGGAATACAAGTGTGCACAGGAGTTTCAGAACAGTTAAAAACATTGCTTGCCTGCTATTGCTTAGCATCCTGGACCCAAGTATACTATTTTTTAAAATCCATCAAATGAACCTTGCAGTATCATCTCAAGTGTGTAGATCTATTGAGTGAAGGGAGGATGTCAACAAGTTTTGACTTCTATGACTCACCAGTCTGCACAAACAGACTGAGCCCACTTCACATTGGCCCCTGTTGACATTCGAGCTGGGGGCCTGATGGGGCCACCTGGAGTCCCTGGGCCCCAGCTTGGCACCTCTGACCCCATCAGGTGCAACTCACTGGGGCAACATTATTGCTCCCACACCCACCACTAATTGTGGAGAAATATTTTATTTCCTGTCTCTTTCATAGTTGCTCCATTCACATATGTGATATTAGACATTTGTGCATGAGTGAACTGTACAGGGATGGCTATTCTATTCATATCTATTATCCTGATCATTATACGATCTGAGGGGGAATAGAGCAGAAGAAAAGCAGTTAGATGGAACCATTTTGATTTAGCATGTCAAGCGTGTAATTGACCATGTCTCTCTCGCTCTCCCTCTTCTTTTCTCTCTCTCTCTCTCTTTTCATTGGAAAAGGCCAGGTCTGTCATTGTTACTTGGATACTGAACTGTGAAATGTCATCTACATTTGAAAAAAGAAAAACACAAATTGGAAATTAACAGCCAGTCTTTCATTCTTTAAATAAATAAATGCTGGATGCTCAGTGAGCACAGTCCAGAGATCTCCCTAGATTCCAGACACATGTCCAATTCACACATGTATATAATACAAACTTGTACATGGGACAAATATAAGCACCCACCAAATAATTATGATTATTATTCACTGCACCATTTTCAGAAATAACAGTGCTTTTCTGATTCCCAGCTCTTACTATGCATGTTTAATCAACAGTAGAAAAAAGACAACAACCTGTATGTCTCTTGATGATTTCCACTAAATTGAACATTCTTAAATGTAGTCTTTTAATTTCAATGTTTAAATTAGTGTATGTCCAATACATCCATGTGTGTGTTTATTTTATGACAATAATGAAAAATATATTTGCCATTGAAATGCTGAGTCTTATCGTGTGGGCGTGTTGATATTAATGTCAATATATTTGCATACACAGCCCTGTATTGTCTAGACTCTAGAGACTACCCCGCTTACCCCTTCAAAGAAGGAGAATACAAATGCAAAAAAAAAACTAGTCATTGGTCATTTTTACTATTTCTGTGTTATTTTCGACCTTAGTGGGAAAATATAATAAAACAAACAGGAAAATCAATGACTGCACTGCCACTTTAATATGTTATGCCTCCATTTGTACCATGGGTGAAAATTATTATGTCAAAGACAGGTTTCTGCGATCCCAGGCCACCACCGCGACAAGGTTATGAAGGTTAAGGATTTTTAATAAACCAATAATCTCAGGCAGACCTGGGCCAACTCCCGTCTCCAAGGAGACCAGCCAAGGGGGAGGAGTCTATAATCAATCAGTTAGGAAACTCAAGAGGGAGAAACACAGCAAACCATAATCATCCAGAATTAGAATAATACACACAAAATATACAGTATATAATAAACGTAAAGGAAATACACACAAAAAAGGCCTTGTCTCCAATTTGATGAAATCTAAAGCAACACGTGACAATTACGGTCAACAACATACATACAGATGTAGGATCATAATTTGATCACTCTTTTGTTGCTGAGAATTTTCCTGCACAGCAGAAAATGCAAACTTGTAGTGTACTCAAGGCTAAAAAAGGCTTCTAAAATGTGTAATTTTCACTTTAAAATGTCATACTTGATTTGCCCTAATGCAAAATATATCAACCCCTACAAAAAATGTCCAATCATTGTAATCCACATAATAATTCACAGTTCCTGTTGCTGCAGGATTATTTTTCTGCTGTAGCAAACTGGCTCATATTAAGATCCTACATCTCTATAACACAGATTATTTGATAGGAACACTATTCCAGGGGCTTTTGGATTCTATACGGTATCATTGTGGAGCCTGGAGGATCTAGGCTTGTGGAGAGAGCTGCAGTCATGCATGGGGTTCTAGCAGTTGTTCCATCCCTCCTATGGCTGTAGAGACAGTAGACTGGAGTCTAAACCGAGCCCTGTGTGCTGACAGATTTCCATGGCAGAGTGTGTCACAATCTAAATGATTCATTTTTCATTTCCAGCCATCCTTCTTGAGGCAGAGCCAGTGTGTTTTCACAGATCAGAGGAGAGAGCAGAAGCACGTCATGGATTCCAACCTTATCATTAAATGGAGTGTTCTGTTGAGAAGAAAACAAACAAAGTCACAAACGAAAAAAGAAACAACAAACAAATAGACATATACAGTGAGCTCCAAAAGTATTGGGACAGTGACAAATGGTTTGTTGCTTTGAAAAAATACAAAGACTCTGAGGTTAAAGTGCAGACTGTCAGCTTTAATTGGAGGGTACTTTCCTCCATATTGGGTGAACCATTTGGAAATTGCACCACTTTTTGTACAGTCCTCCCATTATGAAGGACCAAAGGTATTTGGACAATTTCACTTATACAGTATGTGCAGCATCAAGGTAGCATCAACATTAAATGTTTGAAAGTATCATTTTCTTATTTACAATAAAAGTGACTTCAAAATGACACAATTTCATTATTTACCATTCATTTCTATTGGGCTCTATATCATCTGATACACAACCAAAACTAACAGAAAATGTAGTCACAAGCTTGGTATAATCATTGCGTGCTAAGAATATGTGACCAAACACTAAACCTTTGCCAACTATAATGAACATAAGTGTAAGTGATTTTGTCCCAATACTTTTGGTCCCCTAAAATAGGGGGACTATGTACAAAAAGTGTTGTAATTTCTAAACGGTTCACCCGATATGGAGGAAAGTATCCTCAAATTAAAGCTCCACAGTTTTCACTTTAACCTCATAGTCATTGTACCATTTCAAATGTGTCACCGTGCCAATACCTTTGGAGCTCACTGTAGCTGACGAGATCAGATTAGGGTTGGGGGAAAGACAGGAGGTTGCTGTTTAATTTGTATTATTATTATTATTTCGTTTTCTGGTTGTGTTTAGACGGTCTATTTCCATTTATGTCTATGTTTGTGTCTGAGTCTGTAATTGTGTATTATATCTGCATCTATGTTGCTCTAGGTTGTAGTTCATTGCCTGTGTCTATCTACGTGTTTGATTCCTTGTACAGTGTCAGTGTTTTAGGGTTTGAAAATCCCACTCGCAGCTGTATGGTGGAATATTGTGAATATTTATTGTTGTTTTTTGCCAGGGCCATGTCTCTAATGTAGTGTTAAATGGATGCTGATTCCCTTTAGTGGATCACTTGTCGTCAGGAGGTGGTAGTGCATTAATGAGGGACTCTGGCTACTCTGGGTGTTTACTCACACGTCCAGGGCTTTGCTTTGATGTGGCATGCCTGCCGGACCTCTCATCATGGCTCATTTGCAGGAAGTCATGATCTCATGTGTTTTGCTGGAGGTTCCATTAGCACAGTGTGACACAGCAATGGGACGGCCCACAGACACATGACTGTCAGCCGGATGTGGACGAGCAGAGATGGTGATGCTCTGTGTCAGTGTGATGAGAGAGAGAGTGGGTGTTCTGTGTGTGTTTAGGATTGTCTTTGCGTGCTATTATTGACTGTTCTGTGTGTGCCTATCTGTGACTGTGTGTGCTGATACTTGCGTCATTCTGCATGTCTGCTTCGATATGTACTGTGTTAATGGAGGCGGCAGGGTAGCCTAGTGTTTAGAGCGTTGGGCCAGTAACTGAAAGTTTGCTAGATAAAATCCCTGAGCTGACAAGGTAAAAATCTGTCACTCTGCCCCTGAACAAGGCAGTTAATCCACTGTTCCTAGGCTGTCACTGTAAATAAGAATTTGTTCTTAACTGACTTGCCTGGTTAAATAAAAAATGGTGGGATATAATTTTCCTGGAAAGGGCTCACAGTAGGATGTGGGTTTCTTGGAAAGACCTCATTGCCTGATGGTTGGTCACTGCTGTTTGCCTGCTTCATGCCTACCTTCCCTGGGGTACCAATAATAACCACATGCCCTCCTCCAGCAGAGGAGACCACAGGCTGGGAGGAAGAAGCTCGTCATTAGCACCCTGTTATCACAGCTGAAGGAGTGAGAAACTTTGAACTCTCCAGTCATAATACAGATTTTTCACATATGAAACTTAAAATTAATTTTTTATATGTGATTGTGTTTTAAATGAAGTAAAGCCCAAAAACATGGCTAAAACTATCATTTGGTCAGTCCTTACGTCCATAGCATAATGGTTGCATTTCTCCAGCCCCATCCCTCAGCTTTTTACTGAAATTGTGGCAGGGAGAACACTTTGTTCATGTTTCAATTAAGGATTGCTGCTTTAAACACCTTTAATATAGTAATCCTCTAGTTTGTAAGTTACCTCTATCAAGCAAAACTTCTTAAGTCGAGAAACAAAATTCTTAGTATTGCAAATAAAAATAAAAATGTTTAAATGCGAGAGGAATTGCATTGTAAATGGATGCAAATTATTACAATTTTTTTTATGATAAAGCCATTTCCCCTATCTTTCGTTATTTCACCCTGGCCTTTGCTTTCTCTGCCTTTTTTCCAGTTGTAGGTTTCGGCACATTCATTCCAGCATCATAGCACCCTGCATCCCACTGCTGGTTTGCCTCTGAAGTTAAGCAGAGTCAGTCCTGGATGGGAGACCAGATGTAGCTGGAAGTGGTGAAAAATGAAACTATAAAAACAATTGTGAAGTGGGGAATTTTTTACATGTGTCCAAAAACCACTTGAGTCTCACTCATAAAAATGTAAAGTGAAAGAATGTGACATTTTTCACAAAAAACAAATGTGTTTCATGTTTTTTGTAGTTCTAAGGGTGACATACACCCGACCATGTTCAGCACTGTGTTAAAAGGCCACTCAATCTGTGGGGCCGTGCCGTGCCGTCTCTGGTTTCTGTCAATGCCATGCATCAACATATGCCTCTGCTTCTGCATGAAACCTGTCATGCAATAGTATGGATGCCCTATGTGGTTTCTGTTCATCCTCAAAGCAAAATGTGTTATCTGTCAAAACAAGGGGCTGCCCTGAAAAGCTGCACCTCCTAAGCCAGTCTGATAGTGAAGTTGAATGAATAATTGACCGCTGGCAAGACAGAGTATGCTTAATCATATTGTACTTTCTGACAACGTGCTTCTCTGGCCCAATCAAATGTTATATGTTTATGGGGGGCATGAGATAGAGGGAGAGGGTAATAAGATATGAATGGATGCCTAACCTCTGAGAGGTATTCAATTAACTCACAGATTCTTTGTCAGCTGTCTACCACACTGTGTTGGAATAGGTGCAGGGTGTGGTCAGTAGGGGGGCTGTCAACCTTCTGGAATTCTTTTCATTTTGCATTTTTCAAACACCTGAAACAGCTTTTTCCTGCAATCTAGAGCCATAATCATATCATTATGACTAATTCCATATAATATATATTGTATATTTCTCGGCACATGGGAGTTTGGTACAACTGCCACATTGGTATATAGTATCATAACCCAATAATTAATTGTAGTATTCTCTATCAACCTTTCCAGCGGGCATGCCAGCTAAGATAGTTAGACAAACTACTTTAACTTGATTGATAGCCTGAAATGACTTGGTAGCTAGTTATGAGGTAGGGAGATAGGTTCCCAATCTAGCTGGCTAGCTAAAGCCAACTTCATAAAATTGCTGGGTGGCTAGTATTATAGAGAAACAACAAAACATTTTTGTTTTATTTATTCATCAAGATGGAATCCATAAGCTACATAGTTTGATCAAATGTATGCGTAAACATACCTCCTGCGAGTCCTGCCCATCACGGGCAGCTAAAATAAAATAAAACGCTGTGTGTGTCACTCAAAACTCTCTCTCTCCTCCTCCAGTGATGTAAAGGTCTGCACACACTAGAGTATATAGCTTCCTGCCTAGCATATCTTTGCTCCGTTGTGCACTTTGGAACGAACCACTTACTAGGTAGAATAGGGGTGGGGGGTTCTCTTTACCATGTCCAGACAGTGTTCCCTCTCCGCAAACTAAAAATGAAGTGTAGTACTTCATTTAATTAAAAATAATAATAGTCATACCCCTCGACTTATTCCACATTTTGTTGTATTACAGCCTGAATTCAAAAAGGTTACATTTAAAGAAAATACCCCATAGTACCTCATAATGACAATTGAAAACATGTTTTTATTCATTTTTGCTAAAGTATTGAAAATTAAATAGATAAATACCTAATTTATACAAGTATTCACACCTCTGGGTCAATACTTTGTAGAAGAACCTTTGGCGGCTTTTGGAGTAAGTCTTTAAGAGATTTGCACACCTGGATTGTACAATATTTGCCCATTATTCTTTGAAAAATATTTCAAGCTCTGTCAAATTGATTGTTGATCATTTCTTAAGTCTCGCTATAGATATTCAGGTCTATTTAAGTCAAAACTGTAACTAGGCCACTCAGGAAAATTCAATGTCATCTTTGTATGAAACTCCAGTGTATATTTGGCTTTGTGTTTTAGATTATTGTCCTACTGTCAAACATAACTCTTTGTATTCAGGACAAAAAGTTCATTTCTTTGCAACATTTTTTGCAGTATTTTTGCAGTAACAAGTGCCTTGTTGCAAACAGGATGCTCTTTTCACTCTGTCAATTAGGTTAGTATTGTGGAGTAACTACAATGTTGTCTCATATCACAACCATTAAACTGTTTTAACTGTTTTAAAATCACCATTGTCCTCATAGTGGAATCCCTGAGCAGTTTCCTTCCTCTCTGCCAGCTTAGTTAGGAAGGATGCCTGTATCTTTGTAGTGACTGAGTGTATTAATACACCATCCAAAGCATGATTCATAACTTCACCATGCTCAAAGGGATATATTTTTCACATCTACCAATCAGTGCCTTTCTTTCCTGAGGCAATTTTAAACCTCCCTGGTCTTTGTGGTTAAATCTGTTCTTGAAATTCACTACTCGATTGAGGGACCTTACAGATAATTGTTCTGACCTACCACGTCGATTCGGTCCTATGTTACAAAATCTCAGGTCTCTCCTCCACTCCTTACGAAGTCTGAGCCGCCGAAGTCTCCCACCATCAGCTTTGACAATTTGAAAAACCCTAGTCATTGGTGACTCCAATATTAGACTTAAAAAGAATCATCCAGCGATCAAACACTGTTTACCAGGGTACAGGGCTTCCAACGTAAAGGCTAATCTGAAGATGGGGCTTTCTAAGGCTAAAACTGTTGAGTTTAGAGAGTATAGGGATATTAGTATCCACATCGGCAACAACAATATTAGGATGAAACAGTCAGAGGTCACCAAGCATAGCTTCAGCATGTAAATCAGCTACCAAGATGTGTCGGCATCGAGTAATTGTCTGGCCCCCTCCCAGTTAACCTCCCAGTTAGGGGGAGTGATGAGCTCTACAGCAGACTCTCACAACTCAATTGCTGGTTGAAAACTGTTTCCTGCCCCTCCCAAAAGGCAGAATTTGTAGATAATTGGCCCTCTTTCTGGGACTCACCCACAAACAGGACCAAGCCTGGCCTGCTGAGGAGTGACGGACTTCAAGGCTGGCCTGCTGAGGAGTGACGGACTCTATCCTTGCTGGAGGGGTGCTTTCATCTTATCTACGAACATAGACAGGGCTCTAACTCTCCTAGCTCCACAATGAGATAGGGTGCAGGCCAGGCAGCAGGCTGGTAGCCAGCCTGCCAGCTTAGTGAAGTCTGCCACTAGCACAGTCAGTGTCGTCAGCTCAGCTATCCCCATTGAGACCGTGTCTGTGCCCCGATCTAGGTTGAGCAAAACAAAACATGGCGGTGTTTGCCTTAGCAATCTCACTGGAATAAAGACCTCCTCCAATCCCATCCTTATTGAAAGAGATTGTGATATCTCACATATCAAAATAGTGTAACTTAATGTTAGATCCCTCACTTCCAAGGCAGTCATAGTCAATGAAATAATCACTGATCATAATCTTGATGTGATTGGCCTGACTGAAACATGGCTCAAGCCTGTTGAATTTTCTGTGTCAAATCTCCTCCTGGTTACACTAGAGATCATATACCCTGAATATCCCGCTAAGGCAGGGGTGTTGCTAACATTTATGACAATTAATTTCAATGAAAAGAAAATTACCGCTTTTAGTCTTTATAGTTTCTAGTCATGAAATCTATGCAGCCAACTCAATCATTTTTTATAGATATGGTTTACAGCCCTCCTGGGCTGTTTACAGCAATCCTCCCTGAGTTCCATGAATTCCTATCGAACCTTGTAGTCATGGCATATAATAGTCACAGTTTTGGTCACTTAAATATTCATATGGAAATGTCCACAGACCCATTCCCATTGGCTTTTTGAGCCATCATCGACTCAGTGGGTTTTGTCCAACATGTCTCTGGACCTACTCATTGCCACAGTCATACCCTGGATCTAGTGTTGTCCCGTGGAATAAATATTGTGGATCTAATTGTTGTTCCTCGTAATTCTAGACTATCGAACCATCATTTATTTATGTTTGCAATCGCAACAAATAATCTGCTCAGGTCCCAACATCAAAATCCTATAAAAGCTATAAATTCTCGAAAAACCCAAAGATTCCTAGATGCCCTTGCAGACTCCCTCCACCTACCCAAGGACGTCGGAGTATGGTTAACCACCTAACTGAGGATCTTCATTTAACCTTGCGTAATACCCTAGAAGCAGTCGCACCCCTAAAAACAAAAAACATTTGTCACAAGAAATTTGCTCATGGGAAAACAGAAAATTGGAACGGAAATGGCGCTCCACCAAACTGGAAGTCTTACGACTAGCTTGGAAAGACAGTACCGTGTAATATCAAAGAGCCCTCACTTCTGCTCGATCATCCTATTTTTCCAACCTAATTGAGGAGAAAAATATATTTTTGATACTGTCACAAAGCTAAATAAAAAGCAGTATTCAACAAGGGAGGATAACTTTCACTTCAGCAGTGATAAATTCATGAAATTCTTTGATGAAAATATCATGATCATTAGAATGCAAATTACAGACTCCACTTTGAATCTGCATATTCCAACTAAACTATTGAAAGACCTACAATACTTCCTGTACTTGGCCCTCCTATGTTGAACATAATAAATGGCTCCCTATCTACCGGATGTATTCCAAACTCAATAAAAGTGGCAGTAATAAAACCTCTCTTGAAAAATCCAAACCTTGACAAAGAATTTAAAAAAAAAAACTATTGGCCTAAATCAAATCTCCCATTCTTCTCAATTGTTTTTGAAAAAGCTGAAGACAAATAATGTATAGAAATGCTTCAGTCTGGTTTTAGACCACATTATATCACTGAGACTGTCCTCGTGCTCCTAGACCTTAGTGCTGTTTTTGACACCATCGATCACCACATTTCTTTGGAGAGATTAGAAACCCTAATTGGTCTTCACGGACAAGTTCTTGCCTGGTTTAGAACTTATCTGTAGGACAGATATCAGTTTGTCTCTGTGGATCAATTGTCCTCTGACAAATCAATTATACGTTTCGGCATCCCTCATGGTTCATTCAGAAAAACAATGTCAACTTTCACTGCTATACGGATGATAAACAGTTGTACATTTCGATGAAACATGGTGAAGCCCCAAAATGTGCCTACCCTGGAAGCCTGTGTTTCAGACATAAGGAAATGGATGGCGGCAAATGTTTTACTTTTCAACTCAGACAAAACAGAGATGTTAGTTCTAGGTCCCAAGAAACGAAGAGATCTGCTGTTGGATCTGACAATTAATCTTTATGGTTGTACAGTTGTCTCAAATAAAACTGTGAAGGACCTAGGCATTACTCTGGACCCTGATCTCTCTTTTGATGAACATATCAAGAATATTTCAAGGACAGCTTTTTTACATCTTTGTACCGTTGCTCAAATCTGAAACTTTTTTCCCAAAAATTATGCAGAAATGCTTTTGTCCTACGTACCTTTCCGATTGGTCCTGCCGTACATACCTACAAGTACGCTACAGTCACAAGACACAGGCCTTCTTATTGTCCCCAGAATTTCTAAGCAAACAGCTGTAGGCAGTGCTTTCTCCTACAGAGCTCCATTTTTATGGAATGATCTGCCTATCCATGTGAGAAACGCAGACTCAGTCTCGACCTTTAAGTCTTCAATGAATACTCATCTCTTCAGTAGGTCCTATGATTCAGTGTAGTCTGGCCTAGGGGTGCGAAGACGAAAGGCTAGATACTGGAGCGACGAACTACTATTGCTGTATCTTCCTGGCCGGCTCCCCTCTCTCTGCTGGCCACTGACCTTATTACGCGGGCTGAGTCACTGGCTTACTAGTGCTCTTCCATGCCGTCTCTAGGAGGGGTGCGTCACGTGAGTGGGTTGAGTCACAGACGTGGTCTTCCTGGCCGGTTTTGTGCCACCTCAGGCTTGTGCGGTGGATGAGACCTTTATGGCCTATACCTCAGGGTAGTCAGTTGGTGGTCAGTGCTTTGGCAAAGTGGGTGGGGTTATATCCTGCCTGGTTGGCCCTGTCTGGGAGTATCATCGGACGGGACCACAGTGTCCCCCGACCCATCCCTGTCTCAGTCTCCAGTATCTATGCTACAATAGTCTATGTGCCAGGGGACTAGGGTCAGTCTGTTATATCTGGTGTAATTCTCCTGTCTTATCTGGTGTCCTCTGTGAATTTAAATATGCTCCCTCCAATTCTCTCTCTCTCCCTCCCCTCCTGGAGGACCTGAGCACTAGAGTCATGCTTCAGGACTACCTGGTCTGGAGACTTCTGGCTGTCCCCAGTCCACCTGGTTGTGCTGCTGCTCCAGTTTTAATTGTTCTGCCTGTGACGAGCGAAACCTGACCTGTTCACTAGACGTGCTGCCTTGTCCAGATGAGCATGCTACTTTGTCTAGCTACCTGCTGTTTTTGAATCTCTCTCCCTCTCTACCGCACATGCTGTCTCGACCTCTGAATTCTCGGCTATGAAAAGCCAACTTTCCATTTTGTATTTTTTATACATTTATTTAAAAAAAACACTTTAATCAATTTTAGAATAAGGCTGTTTCTGTATAACACTTTGTGACATCTGCTGATATAAAAATAGCTTTATAAATACATTTGATTGATTAAAACTAACTAACTGTTTTCAATGTTAACTAGCTAGCTAACATTAGGCTATAGCTACTAATGCAAATGTCTTTTTGAGATACTAATACAGTGCTTTCGGGAAGTATTTTAGCCCACTTGACTTTTCCCACAATTTGTTATGCTACAATTTTATTCTAAAATTGATTAAATAGTTTTTTCCCCTTCCTCATCAATCTACACACAATACCCCATAGTGACAAAGCAAATATATATTTTTTGTAATTTTACATACAGTTACATAAGTATTCAGACCTTTTACTCAGTACATGTTGAAGCACATTTGGCAGTGATTATAGCCTTGATTCTTCTTCGGTATGATGCTACAAGCTTGGCACACCTGTATTTGGGGAGTTTATCCCATTGTTCTCAGTACATCCTCTCAAGCTATGTCAGGTTGGATGGGGAGTGTCGCTGCACAGCTATTTTTAGGTCTCTCCAGAGATGTTTGTTTGTTCAGGTTCCAGTTCGTGCTCTGGCTGGGCCACTCAAGTACATTCAGATGGTTGTCCTTCTGGAAGGTTCCCCCAAATTGTCACAAAGAAACTCTGGTTTTCTGTCAGAATGACCATTGGTTCCTTGGTAACCTCCCTAACCAAGGCCCTTCTCCCCCTGTTACTCAGTTTGGCCGGGCAGCCAGCTCTAGGAAGAGTCTTGGTGGTTCCTAACTTCTTCCATTTAAGAATGATGGAGACCACTGTGTTCTTGGGACCTTCAATGCTGTAGAATAGTTTTGGTACCCTTCCCCAGATCTGTGCCTTGACACAATCCTGTCTTGGAGCTCTACAGACAATTCCTTTGACCTCATGGCTTAATTTTTGCTCTGACATTCACTGTCAACTGTGGGACCTTATATAGACAGGTGTGTGCCTTTTCAAATCATACCACAGGTGGACTCCAATCAAGTTGTAGGAACATCTCAAGGATGACCAGTGGAAACAGGATACACCCGAGCTCAATTTATAGTTTCATAACAAAAGGGCTGAATACTTATGTAAATAAGCTTTAAGCTTTTTTTTTGTTTTGAATGCATTTGCAAAACTTTCTAAAAACCTGTTTATCGCTTTGTCATTATGGGGTATTGTGTGTAGCTTGATGATTATAGAATAAGGTTGTAACGTAACAAAATGTGGCGAATGTACTGGAATATTACTACCTAGATCATACACATAATATTAGCTTGCAAGCCAGGCAGCTAAAATTAGCCAGCTAGCTAACAGTATGATTTAACGTGCGATGAGAACAACTTATATTGCTAGACTGTTACCTATATACAGTATATACAGTGTCTATATATATATATATTTCTGCCAAAAAACGCATTTTGATTAAAAACATTTTTTTTTACATTCAAATGCCTCTCATGTGAAGTAGTGACGTGCACCATATGCCTAGCATTCTTCAGAAATCATGTTAACCACTATTTTTGAACACAGAATGAGTCCATGGAACTTTACTCCTGAACGTATTTAGGCTTGCAATAACAAAGGGCTTGAACACTTCAGCCAGACATTTCAGCTTTAAAGGTTTTATGCATTTCTAAAATGTTATACAAACAAAATACCACGTTGACATCATGGGGTATCAGTGACACAAAATCTCAATTGAATCAACTTTAAATGCAGGCTGTAACACAACAAAATGTAGAGGGGTGTGTATACTTTACTACGCACCCTTGTACCCCCTATGGGCAAGACACCTCTGTGACACACACACACACACACACACACACACACACACACACACACACACACACACACACACACACACACACACGCGCACACACACGCACACACACACACACACACACACACACACACACACACACACACACACACACACACACACACACACACACACACACACACACACACACACACACACACACACACACACACACACACACACACACACACACACACACACACACACAGTCTGACAGATGCAGTTTGGGGTGGTTGGAAGGCTCTTCAATAAATAATATATGACTGCAGATTTGCAAGCTGCTTTCAAAGTACAGAGATTTATAACAATGTGCTAATAATGATATTAAGTATTTTCTGCAACATTGCACATTCGCCAAAGCAGACCCAAATTGCTTTATAGTGAGTGACCTTATAGTTGAGGTTCATAAATATCTGTACAATTGTGTTTTCAATGTCCTTGGAGAATTCTGTGTTTGCAGTAATGAAACTTCAAACCCTGATGAGAAAATATGGAATGCCACTTGGAGGAGTTTTCATTGGATATTAGTTTTGTTTTTAAGGGAATTTCTATTTGTTATACATTCGTTCCTGCTTCTTCTACTTGAGCCAATGCAGTCGCTGATTGGAATATACCTATTTTAACTTTTGCATTTAAAAAAAGCTTATGACCACTGTTGCATACATGCTACAACTGTTTTTAACAGAGTCAATTATACTATTTAGAATGAACAGCCAGCTCACGAACAAACAAGTGCACCAGGGAGAACGCAACAAGCATGCAGATGCAATAAGTGAAAACACATGATCTAACTGGGGTTAGCTAGATAACATAATGAGACATTCTGAAATAACTTCATATTTCCGACTTAGATATTCTTTTAGAAATACTTTAAATTGGCATGGGAGCTAGCAAGCTACAAGTTAGCTATAGCTTGCTAGCTGCTAATCAAAGATAGAATACTGTTTCATTTAACAATAAAATCAACCAAACTATTTCTCAATGTTTCTCAAAATGACTGTAGCTAGGTAATTAATTTAATCATGCTTTGCTACGCGTCCGGTTTTATGCTGTTTTTGTCCACACAAAATGTCGCCCTGTCACCTACATAACCTGATGAACACAGTGGGGGGAAACAATCAAATTGGCCTGCCACCGTAATGCTTTTTTGTCCTACCAGATCTTTGATGAGAAGGTTCTAGAGAGTTTTTACTTTAGCGCCATCTGAACCTGATAGAGCAGATCCAGTAAGCCATCTGGGGCAAGAGACTCATTGGGAGGGAGACTAGAGCAGACCTAGAAGTTCTGACTGAGCGCACATGCTGTTATAATTTATTCTATGAAATCATGCAATTTCATTGGTGCAGTGCCCCCTCATAGCAAATAGCTGGCAAAACAATCCAAACAATGTTTTCATGGCCTATGCGCCCGCGGAGCTGCTGGCAGTCACTGATGGGCAGAGTAGTAACTGAATAGCTTGTTTTAAACAATAACAATTTGAACAGGAAAATGTGCCCCAAACACCCTAATGGGCAGGCCGCCAATGGTCATAACTATTGATGAGGGAGTCATTAGGCACATTTCCGTAAAGGATGGAGAAAAAATGTATTAATGAATTCCCTTTAAAGTGATTAATTACTGCAAGTTATCGCAAAGACACTTGTTGCTCTGAGACAAATGAATTTAGGTGTGGACATCACAGAGCTGCCATAGGGATGCTGTCTTATCGACAGCAAAGTTGGCATCGTTTGTGCTGTATTGATATATTTCATATGTAGCACCTAACTAGGACCCAGAGATTTCCCTGGCCAGTTCACGTGATCAGCATAACATCATTGTCCTATTGATTGGATAGGACAGACATTTGACCAATTTTGCTGAAGTTCATAGCAAATACTTTACTCCGTAATACAGTACATCCTTTTATAAGAGGCATATTGACACACTTATTGGTTCGTTTTTTATTGTAGGTGTCGGTTAGGTTATTGATTGAAAAATGCAATAGGAGTAGGAGTAGGAAGTCAAAGTCTTTTCCCATACAGCTGCAGTGTTATTTTACCTTATGATGCTGGCTGTTGCTGTCCATGTTGAAGTGGGTGTATTAGAGAGGCCAGGGTCAGGTTGAAAATGACTCTACTCTCTTACCGTTGCATTGAAAAGTGCTTGCTATTTCTGACTGAGTTAAAAGTCAACAAGGCAACAACACTCGTACCTGAATGTTTTGAATATTTAATGGCTCAATTTAAGGTTTGTATTGTGTGATAGACTGGGCTTTACTCTACGTTTTGACATGTCTGTTCTTCTTGATCTATTTTGGGCCAATACACGGACATACATGTTAGCACGCACATATGCATGCACGCAGTGGTACTGTAGGACAATGCAAAGAAAGAGACTCAAATCTGAAGGATTTGAATGTCATCAACAAGAGACATGATACTAATAATTTGCACCCACAAGGAGTGGGGTCACGGCATAGGGTGGCCATTGTACAGCGCCCCTGGAGCACTTGGGTTAAGTGCCTTGCTCAAACACACAGCGATAGATTTTCTTGTTCACCTTGTCAGTTACTGAAGCAACGCTCTAAACTCCAGGCTACCTGCCGCTCTAACATGAGATAGAATAATCAGTAGGGATGAGTTCCAACGACTGTGTCATGTGGAGAATAAGGCAGCTGAATGAATGAATGAATGAGGAGAGAGCGGGAAGACAAGTTAGGACAAGTTGACAGAAGGTGTGTGTGTGTGTGTGTGGGGGGGGTGTGTGTGTGTGTGTGTGTGCGTGCATGCGTGCATTATCTCTTTAAAGAACTCCTCCATGTCATGGATAATGGATAAATGCTTAGCTTAACTTTGTCCCGTCTTTCACACTATGAAGCCAATGCTAATTTGCATTGTCAAGGTGCGGAGGAGGATTCATCTGTCACTGAATCCGATGGGCAGATACCCACATGCAGGTTGCTCCACAGAATCACACCTGTCACTGCACTACACCACAGCTATTCATCTTAGGTAATTAAGAAGGACAACACATTAATCGCAGTTATGTTGACTATCAATCATGCTGTACAGTAGGTCTTTGAGACTGACACTGGTTGTTTGGGAGATAAATGATGAACGCTTTGTGGATGCCTTTGAACCCGAAGCCTGGATCTATTGTTGGGAACATTTTCTGTGCTTTATACTTCTTAGGATGGTTCAACATAGTACTGAAGTTGACAAAGCTGTTCTTTTGATCTTTGGATACATTTTTTGTCTGTCTGGATTCATCTGTTTACAGATGTCAGAATATTAAGTCTCACAGCTGGATTTGCAATAGCAACCCTGGTTGACTGCCCAATGCTTGAAAACCAGCACTTCTTATAGAATATTGGATCTAAAATATGAAACCTGGTTGACTGCCTTATGCTTGACTACCAGCAGTTCTTATAGAATAGTGGATCTAAAATATGTATCCTGGTTGGCAAAACAATTAAGTGAGTAGTGAAATAGTGAAATAAAGGACACATTTATTTGTGTGTTCATAAGCTGTCATGAATCCCGCTTCCTGAGTCTGTGTTTGCCTGTGTTTCTGTCCTGGAGTGTGTTTTTCTGGTGTCCTGGAACGCACCCTGTCTGGTTGCCGGGCGAATTAGCTTGTTGGGAGATCGATGTTCACCCGCACCTGTATCCCATCAGTAATCTGCACACCTGTCCTGATCATCACCTCTCCCCTTCAAAAGCTCTGACCTGACATCTATTCCCTGCCGGATCGTTAGCCATGAACGGTATGTTGTGCCCACGAACCAGCCTCCAGTTTATAGAGTTTGTTTTGTTTTATTGTTTTGTATGTCTTGCTTGCCTTTAACTTACCGCCGTTTGTTTTGTCTACAGCCATTCACCCGGAACCCATACCCCATCCCTGACATACCCCATCCCTGTCATACCCCATCCCTGTCATACCCCATCCCTGACATACCCCATCCCTGTCATACCCCATCCCTGATATACCCCATCCCTGACATACCCCATCCCTGTCATACCCCATCCCTGACATACCCCATCCCTGTCATACCCCATCCCTGTCATACCCCATCCCTGACATACCCCATCCCTGTCATACCCCATCCCTGACATACCCCATCCCTGACATACCCCATCCCTGTCATACCCCATCCCTGACATACCCCATCCCTGTCATACCCCATCCCTGTCATACCCCATCCCTGTCATACCCCATCCCTGTCATACCCCATCCCTGTCATACCCCATCCCTGACATACCCCATCCCTGTCATACCCCATCCCTGATATACCCCATCCCTGACATACCCCATCCCTGTCATACCCCATCCCTGACATACCCCATCCCTGACATACCCCATCCCTGACATACCCCATCCCTGACATACCCCATCCCTGACATACCCCATCCCTGACATACCCCATCCCTGTCATACCCCATCCCTGATATACCCCATCCCTGACATACCCCATCCCTGTCATACCCCATCCCTGTCATACCCCATCCCTGACATACCCCATCCCTGTCATACCCCATCCCTGTCATACCCCATCCCTGACATACCCCATCCCTGACATACCCCATCCCTGACATACCCCATCCCTGACATACCCCATCCCTGTCATACCCCATCCCTGTCATACCCCATCCCTGACATACCCCATCCCTGACATACCCCATCCCTGACATACCCCATCCCTGTCATACCCCATCCCTGACATACCCCATCCCTGACATACCCCATCCCTGTCATACCCCATCCCTGTCTCATACCCCATCCATTGTCAGCCTACCCCATCCCTGACATACCCCATCACCTGAACCCATACCCCATCTCTGACAAAATCCCAATCCATTGACATACCCCATCAACCTTCCGCTCCCTACCCCATCCCTGTCATACCCCATCCCTGTCATACCCCATCCCTGTCATACCCCATCCCTGACATACCCCATCCCTGACATACCCCATCCCTGACATACCCCATCCCTGACATACCCCATCCCTGTCTGCTCGTCACCAGTGTGTTGTTATCCATTGGATCTGTCTATCCACTCCCATCAACCCACCTCCGCTGCCCTCTCCTCCACCCAGAACCCATACCCCATCCCTGTCTGCTCGTCGCCAGTGTGTTGTTATCCATTGGATCTGTCTATCCACTCCCATCAACCCACCTCCGCTGCCCTCTCCTCCACCCAGAACCCATACCCCATCCCTGTCTGCTCATCACCAGTGTGTTGTTATCCATTGGATCTGCCAATCCACTCCCATGAACCCACCTCCGCTGCCCGCTCCTCCACCAGGAACCCATACCCCATCCCTGTCTGCTCGTCACCAGTGTGTTGTTATCCATTGGATCTGCCAATCCACTCCCATTAACCCACCTCCGCTGCCCGCTCCTCCACCAGGAACCCATACCCCATCCCTGTCTGCTCGTCACCAGTGTGTTGTTATCCATTGGATCTGTCTATCCACTCCCATCAACCCACCTCCGCTGCCCTCTCCTCCACCCAGAACCCATACCCCATCCCTGTCTGCTCATCACCAGTGTGTTGTTATCCATTGGATCTGCCAATCCACTCCCATGAACCCACCTCCGCTGCCCGCTCCTCCACCAGGAACCCATACCCCATCCCTGTCTGCTCGTCACCAGTGTGTTGTTATCCATTGGATCTGCCAATCCACTCCCATTAACCCACCTCCGCTGCCCGCTCCTCCACCAGGAACCCATACCCCATCCCTGTCTGCTCGTCACCAGTGTGTTGTTATCCATTGGATCTGTCTATCCACTCCCATCAACCCACCTCCGCTGCCCGCTCCTCCACCCGGAACTATCTACCTCCACGTTCTCATTGATTAATAAATACTCACCATCTTTATACTCACCTTGTCCTGGTCTGCTTCTGGGTCCAATTCTGGTAACCCCTGACATAAGCACTGAAGGGCTTGAGGTCTATGTATAAATGAATACATTTAACTTTACAGCCTTCGCTCACCTCTCACTGAATGCTGAAAGCTCAGATATAAAAATATGTTGTTTGTTTTTCTTGAGAAACATTCATGCCTGCTTTCTTTACAATCTAGTTATTTTCCAGCACAACACCTGTATGATCCCCATAACATATTTAGGGGTCATTACTTGATCCAGATTTTTATGCAAATCTTTTTTCTTTCTTTTTTTACCATAGACAAAGTGTACAGTTGTGGCCAAAAGGTTTGGAGAATGACACAAATCTTAATGTCCACAAAGTTTGCTGCTTCAGTGTCTTTAGGTATTTTTGTCAGATGTTACTATGGAATACTGAAGTATAATTACAAGCATTTCATAAGTGTCAAAGGCTTTTATTGACAATTGCATGAAGTTGATGCAAAGAGTCAACATTTGCAGTGTTGACCCTTCTTTTTCAAGACCTCTGCAATCCGCCCTGGCATGCTGTCAATTAACTTCTGGGCCACATCCTGACTGATGGCAGCCCATTCTTGCATAATCAATGCTTGGAATTTATCAGAATTTGTGGGGTTTTGTTTGTCCACGTGCCTCTTGAGGATTGACCACAAGTTCTCAATGGGATTAAGGTCTGGGGAGATTCCTGGCCATCGACCCAAAATATACATGTTTTGTTCCCCAAACCACTTAGTTATCACATTTGCCTTATGGCAAGGTCCTCCATCATGCTGGAAAGGGCATTGTTTGTCACCAAACTGTATCTGGATGGTTGGAAGAAGTTGCTCTCGGAGGATGTGTTGGTACCATTATTTTTTCATGGCTGTGCTCTTAGGCAAAATTGTGAGTGAGCGCAGTCCCTTGGCTGAGAAGCAACCACACACGTGAATGGTCTCAGGATGCTTTACTGTTGGCATGACACAGGACTGATGGTAGCGCTCACCTTGTCTTCTCCGGACAAGCTTTTTTCCAGATGCCCCAAGCAATTGGAAAGGGGATTCATCAGAGAAAATGACTTGACCCCAGTCCTCAGCAGTCCAATCCCTGTACCTTTTGCAGAATACCAGTCTGTCCCTGATGTTTTTCCTGGAGAGAAGTAACTTCTTTGCTGCCCTTCTTCACACCAGGCCATCCTCCAAAAGTCTTCGCCTTGCTGTGTGTGCAGATGCACTTCTTCACAACAATTGAACAGCTCTCCTTGAAGTCCTTGATGATCCGATAAATTATTGATTTAGGTTGCAATCTTACTGGCAGCAATATCCTTGCCTGTGAAGCCCTTTTGGTGCAAAGCAATGATGACGGCACGTGTTTCCTTGCAGGCAGCCATGACTGACAGGAAGAACAATGATTCCAAGCACCACCCTCCTTTTGAAGCTTCCAGTCTGTTATTCAAACTCAATCAGCATGACAGAGTGATCTCCAGCCTTGTCCTCGTCAACACTCACACCTGTGTTAACGAGAGAATCACTGACATGATGTCAGCTGGTCCTTTTGTGGCAGGGCTGAAATGCAGTGGAAATGTTTTTGGGGGATTCAGTTCATTTGCATTGCCAAGAGGGACTGCAATTAACTGCAATTCACCTGATCACTCTTCATAACATTCTGGAGTATATGCAAATTGCCATCATACAATCTGAGGCATCAGATTTTGTGAAAATTAATATTTTTGTCATTCTCAAAACTTTTGGCCACGACTGTAGTCCAAGGGATACTTTAGATTCCTATTTTAGTAGAAGGTTACTTGCTGGCTTCCCTGAATAACTATGTAACATCTTAGCAGAAGGGTGAGCAACTTCTGACATAGATAGTATCTTTCTAATGGGATATTTCAGTGTCTATAATTTCAAACAGCTGCTTGGTACAGATAATTTCTTAGTGTGAGAGATGGAGTGAATCTCGTGGACACTGATAAACAAGGCTGTCAATCAAAGGGCGGCAGGTAGCCTAGTGGTTAAGGCATTGGTCTAGTAACCAAAAGGTTGCTCGGTTGAATCCCCGAGCTGTCGTTCTGTCGTTCTACCCCTGAACAAGGCAGTCAACCCACTGTTCCTAGGCCATCATTGTAAATAAGAATTTGTTTTTAACTGACTTGCCTAGTTAAATAACAAATAGATGCTCATTATTTGAGAATAGTTAAAACAGTCAATTTGTCACACTTTATTTGGATAGTCTGGAATATCCATCTGTAGATGCTCTACAGATGTTCTTACTATCAACAAACTGTCTGTTGATGAGCAACTGTTTTCTAAGGTTATGGTTAGGTTTAGAATAAAGGTTAGGATAAAGGTTAAGGTTAGGACTAGGGCTTGGGTTAGGGTAAATTGTAAGTTTAGGTTTAGGGTGAATAGATAGATGTTTAGTTGAAATGATACTGATAGTCTGTAGGTAGTCTGTAGAGCATTTACAGATGGACTATCCAAATACAGTGTTACCTGATCATTTTGACACCTTATTTACACTTTTTTTTAGGAGTAAATGTATTCCGGACTGATATACAGATTACTGATGTTGGGAGAGGTTGTAAAAATGTAAAAAATGGGAACGCTTCATCCCTCTTATCTACTTCAGAGCTTCTAAGCCAGACATTTGACTTGGGCATAGATGCATAGTATAACTTTTGGCATATATCAATACAACTCTGCTTTTCTAAAACTATTTTTATAATGTGAGCCGTAACTTGCCCTTGTCACAATGGCATTCCTTCGAACTACAGACAACAGAGACAGACACGTTGGGGGATTGGTTCTGACCAAGGTGTCATCTGTTTTATCTGTCAGAACCAGACTGGCACTGTGAACTACAGTCTGGAAAGCCCTCTGTATCTCTCAGATAGAGGGGCGAAATGGGCCAAGTGAATCACTGGAGTTGCTGATAACTTTCAAGTTCACTGCATTGAAGATGAATGGAGCCACTTGGGCCACTTCTTCATTCCACCCTGCCATGTTCTATAGAGAGCAGAAGCAAAACTCGTCGTCAGCTAAAACAACTCTGCACAGAATATAAGTCATGTCATATAGATCCATTGACGTGACATGTTTGTTTTACCAAACATGACTCATCTAATTGATACAAATGAAGGCAATCACGTATTACAAATTCAGAACCATCGCTTCCTTATTTTAACCAACAGTCCAGCAGGTTAGCGCTGGGCATTAGCATTGGCCAGGACCCAGGAAGTGGACAGGGGAAGGTTTCTAAAAGTGCCAGCTGGCATGCTTCCTGTCCTGACTGATTCCCTAACGAGAGGAAGATGGAGAGGAACACTTGACTCCCGCTGCACACCACTTTACACATCAGCAGGATGCTTATTTAGAAGTGAGAGGTCATCAGAAGATTATAAAATACATAGGGGAGAAAGAAGAACATAGGAAGCCATTTAAAGTAATTTAAACAAAAAGAGGCTGCGGAATATTGGCACTGCCATGACTACTAATGGAAATATGGCATCACTGGTCCACATTGTTCACCCCGATTGACTTTGAGTTGAGGACTAATTAGCAGTGTTTTAGTACTGGACAGGGCCCATCATCGCTGCACTGTTAGAGATGGTTGCTATGGGGTTCAGACAAGAAATGGGGTGTCTCTCTCTCTCTCTCTCTCTCTCTCTCTCTCTCTCTCGCTCTCTCCCATTCTCTCTCTGAGGAGCCATCAATCCTGCCCAATAATCTAAAGGTCACTCCAGCTACCCAGCATACATACCGAGAGAGACAGGGGCAGAGGGCATATATAAACAATGGGGGATGAGGATTAGAGGGGGGCAGTGGAAGGGAGAGACACACAGAAAGGGAGGGAGGTGACGGAGACATACAAATAGAAGGATATATAGAGAGGAAGAGAAGAGAGGGATGATGAAATAAGATTAAAAAGGACTATCAAAGCAAACGAGTGACAGAGAGACATCTGACATCACCTGGTCCTCTTAGTGGTCCATCACTTATTTCACGGAGTCAGTGCATTGTGCTCATGTACTATAGGTGGGACACAGACAAGGGGCAAACCACACACCACGTCCTCCTCCTTCGTCTCTTCTAGGAGAGAATGGGTCACTGCTGGGACTTCACACAGAGAGGGGAGAGTCCCACTTCATCCATCACAATTTAAGTGTGTGTGAGGCCCTTTCATATTCCACTAATTACAGTAACGACATAGAGTGCTCTGCAATCAGTCATTTTTATTTAAAAATGGTCAGGTTGGTACGTGAGTTTAAAGTGACATTTATTGCTTCTCTGCCTCTGGTATATTACCCAGACAACTGCCCCTCTCCCCTGTCTGTCCGGCTCCCTGCAGGGATCCAGGGATCAGTAATGAAGAAATTACATTTGTCTTTTCTCCCATTCGTCTTTGACTTTTATGTTGGTCATTTACCATTACCCTACACTTGGACACATTCTACTTTTTTTTATATCTTTTTTTGTTCATCATTGGCAGTTGGCCCTAGATATACTGTATACATATTGGCTAGATTTTTCATTGACCTTTATTGTGTAACGGAAAATGTTCTATTGATCCATGCCCATGGACGTCAATTTGGCATGGCAGGGTGTGGCAGGGCAGTCGCCATAACCTAGCTCAACACCAACAATTTAAAATAGGCTACAAAATGATTCCAATCCCTATTAAAAGGCTAATTCAGTTTAGCCGTATTTGTAGGCTGACTTTAGGACCATGTGGATGCCTGGGAGCTTGAGGGAAGGATATTTGTATGGCTGGCAGTCTAGCTTTATGGAGAGCGCAAAAAAACAGATTTAATTTGTCACTCAGTTACAGTATGTATAGAGCCATGTCATTGTGGAATGCTCTGCCACCAAAGGTTACTCAGGCAAAAAGCAAGTTTAGCTTTAAAAAACTAATATAAACAGTGTATCACAGTGCCTCTCCTCTCTCTAAAGATATAGTTTAACTGTACTGTATATAAGAATATACATTTTATTTATGAAAAGTGTGTAAATAGTATTTTTTGTTGTTGTCGCTTACTGTTTTCCAATACTTAACTCTTATTTTTGAATTTAATGTAGTATCTTATGTTGTTATTGTCTATTACTGCTTTGTCATGTATTTGTATGTTTTATGTGGAGCCCAGGAAGAGTAGCTGCTGCTTGTGCTGTAGATAATGGGGATCATGATAAACTAAACAAGCATTGACTAAGCTTCAGGGAACAACACAATGAGTAGATTACTTTGTAGATGGCTTTGGCTGTACTAGATGGCTTTGGCTAGGCAACTGCTGATTGTGTAACGGTTGTCTTGACGAGGAGGAGTAGTAGGAAGGACCGGAGGACCAATGCGCAGCGTGGTAAGTGTTCATGATATTTATTATAACTCAGAACACTAAAGAATAAAACAACAAAGAGAACGAAATGAAACCGAAACAGTTCTGTCTGGTGCAGACACAAAACAGAAAACAGAAAATAATCACCCACAACTCAAGGGTGAAAACAGGCTACCCAAGTATGGTTCTCAATTAGGGACAACGATTGACAGCTGCCTCTGATTGAGAACCATACCAGGCCAAACACAGAAATCCCAAATCATAGAAAAAAGAACATAGACTGCCCACCCAAACTCACACCCTGACCATAATCAAACAAGGGGGGGACTAAGGTCAGAACGTGACAGAATTGACTTGACATGAAACAACAATAGAGTTTTAATGTGCTGAGCTATTGATATTTCTTGTATGACATGTTTTTGTAGAATGTTAAGTCCCCTATTGACTGAGGTGAACGAAGCTACAGCAACAAGCTGATAATGGCTGGAGTCAATTTAGCTTGTTTTTGCTGTTCTCAAAATTGAATTTTAGAGTAGACTCTCCGTGCCCAGTATGGAATTGTCCATTTTGGCCATTAATGTTGGGGTCCTCCTAGCATGCTGTTTGAACCCCTTTATAAAGCACTAAGCCAGCCTGTCTCCACTAAGCTCTGCAATTTTGGCTCTGTTTCAGACGATCCACTGTTCTGCTTCTCTACAGAAATGACATGGGAGTTCACGCCCCCTCAGGCTTTCACACACAAATCCAGAGCTTAGCATTCACCTCCTGGACCTGGTGGAAATGACAGAACAAGAAGCAATGTGTTTCATCCCAAGAAAAAAGAACGGTTTGAGGGAGAACAGTGTGACATCAGGATGAATATATTACAGTAATTGGCTGTGTGAATGGCTTGTTCCTCCTCACTTACTGAATAGTCTTTTTGCTTTGTCACTGACCAGGTGTACCAAACAAAAGGCTTATGTGTGTTATTGTCTGCCCAGGAACCCGCAGGTTCAAGCCCATTGATTGCAATGGGCAAGTTAGTTAATTGCCAGCAGCTTTCATTCCTTCCAAAATGGAATGATGCTAACTGGTGGTGATGAATCAGGCTGGTGGTGGAGTCATGTCGCGTCTTACAGTATCTGCAACAACACAACAGAGAGGGTGTTAGCAGTCCCACCACCTTTGACTTGACTGGGACCAGGGTGTTGGGAGTTGTAGGTCATAGATCTAGCCTGTCCTTTCCCCTGACAGCAGTAATCTAATTCTCCTTCTCAGAGAGAAGACAAGTCATTTCCCAGCATTGTGCAGCTAATTTAAGAAGAGTCATTGAGGGGAGTGACTGTCTGTCGTAATTGTGTGACCCCTGATTCTGTTCTAATTATTGTTCCATTGTAATTGGAATTACAGATAACCACTGGGCTCCTGTCCCTTTATTGGTCTGGAGAAGAAGGAGAGAAAAAAGAGAGAGTGAGAGAAAATAATGGGAGGAAGAGGAGGGGAGGCGGGAGGTTAATTGTCTATTGTCCTGGGATTGGCTTTCAGCTTTCCGTTTCCTGTCACACATTTTTATGAGGTGCAGATGAAAAGGAGCCCTTTTGTGCCGTATTTCCATACTGATGAAATTAAGACTAAGAGAGACAGAGAAAGGAGAGAGAAAGAGGGAGGGAGGGAGAGAACAAAGTAGTGAAAGAGAGACTGAAACAGATAGGAAGAGATCAAATAGTTGAATGAGGGAGAGAGGATATAACTGCCATTGTTTGCAACTATTTCACTGCTTCTTATTGTTCTCTTTTTTATACATTCATGCATCACTCCTCTGTTGTCAGGTGATGTGCAGTGGACCAATAGGACTATTTTAAATTATGCTATTCGCTGATGGAATTAGCTAGTAAATCCCTGCTGTAATCCTATGCATGTACCATTTCTAACCTTGACGTAAATGCGTTATTATTCATTTGGGGGGTGAGTGATCCAAATAGAGAGTCCAGAAAGAGAGAGAGACTCCAGAGAGAGTCAATAGAGTCCAGAAAGAGAGTCCAGAGAGAGAGTCCAGAGAGAGAGAGTCCAGAAAGAGAGAGTCCAGAAAGAGAGGGGGGTCCAGAGAGAGTGAAAGAGAGAGAGACGTAGAGAGAGACTCCAGAGGGAGAAAGTCCAGAGAGAATCCAGAGACAGTCCATAGAGAGAGTCCAGAGCGAGAGTTCAGAGAGAGAGTCCAGAATGAGAGGGGGGGTACAGAGAGAGTGAAAGAGAGAGAGGCGGAGAGAGAGACAGAGAGAGAGACTCCAGAGGGAGAAAGTCCAGAGAGACTCCAGAGAGAGTCCATAGAGAGTCCAGAAAGAGAGTCCAGAGAGAGAGTCCAGAGAGAGAGTCCAGAGAGGGAGTCCAGAGAGAGTCCATAGAGAGAGTCCAGAGAGAGAGAGAGAGAGAGGCTCCAGAAATAGAGTCCAGAAAGAGAGTCCATAGAGAGAGAGTCCAGAGAGAGAGTCCAGAGAGAGAGGGAGAGAGTCCAGGGAGAGTGAGAGTCCAGAGAGAGAGAGAGAGAGAGAGAGAGAGAGAGAGAGAGAGAGAGAGGGAGAGTCAAAAGAAAGCATAGACATATGGCAAAAGCATCAAAAGCAGCTTCCAAAAATAAGTATGTGATTTCCAAAGGAGGATAAGCCAAAGGGGTTGAATCAAAGTGCCAAATCTGATTGAGATCGAATCTGTTGTTAGACTTTGTGTCTTCCATGCATGGATACAGCTATCACCTCTCAAATGCATTTCAGTGTGTAAAATACAATACAACACATTTTATTGTCACCAAGCAGGCCAGAACTCCATCCCACCAAAACAGGCTGGATATTCAGACAGCCTTTTCAAACAACTCTTTCACTTAAAGGGCATTATCATTATTTTCAGAATTTCTCAGTATTATTCAAACCTCATAGGGTGGAAATGGATTTAAAACAAATTGAAATAGTGTTTTTGACTGCACTGGGCATTTAAGAGCCTGACACAATGGAAGTAATCAGAACAGAGGAATTGATGCATGACTATGAAACTCTTACTGGGGGAAAAGTAATCAAATTATTGCTAGACATCATCAGCAGACTACTGCCATTGACATTTTGATCGGCACCTAAATTAATTTCACCCTCTCTTGGAGATGGCCTCTCACAGATAATTCAGAAACATAGAAATAGTTCAATTATATCTGTGTAGGGATTTGTGGATTCCAACATTATTGAAGCGACTTTGATGGTGATTGTGATCCAGTGAATAGCTTAGGTTAAAGGGATAGATATGTGATTCAGAGAAATTCAAAAGGATTAGCTTTTGAGAACAGAGAAAGCTCAGTGTCCTTGAATGAGCATAAAATACACTGTGTTAATAAAACCCAATGACACAGTGTTCTTTTGGATCAGTAATTAATTAAAGCAATTAGCAAAAACGTATGCATGGGTATGCATGTAGCCAAAACTGATTAAATAGTATCCCACTGTTGGATTTAACTCATATCCATGATTTCATTGCAATCTGAACAAAATAAAACCATTTTCAAAGTTTGAACTCTTCAGTGAGTTCCACCATATACCACTACAGTGTACCATATCTAGGCTACTAATGAAAGTGTTCCTTCAGTTCATGTTAAGTAAAATGACTGACCAAGAGCAATCATTTATTAGAAAGTGTGGAACCATTTTGAAAGTAATCACTGCTGTGCTAAAGCTTTAGTGTCCTCTCTAAAAGTTCAGACCATTTTGTGCCTGAAAATGAATGGTATCGCGACTAAATGTAGCTGGCCTTTTACAAAACAACTTTTTGATTGACAAGACAGGGTAAAAAAAAAACAGAACGCCTTGGTGTTAATGGACTGATGATGCATCTAATCTACAGTAGTTAACCTTTATCAGGGACCTTTTAATGCACTTCCCCTCCCTCCTTTGTCCTGCACTACTTATTACGTGATGTGTTGTCAGCATGCTGAAGTGGTTCTCAGTGCAAGGGGACAGCCAGTGTGGTGTGGCAGTATGGGAGGTAGTAGAAACAACCTATATTTATCTTTATTTATTATTTATTTTCCTTTTTGTACTTGAACTATTTTCACATCATTACAACACTGTATATAGACATAATATGACATTTGAAATGTCTTTATTCTTTTGGAACTTTTGGAAGTGTAATGTTTACTGTACACTTATCATTTACTTCACTTTTGTTTATTATCTCTTTTACCTGAAATTGACATTGAAGAGAGAGAGAGAGAGAGAGAGAGACGGAGACACAGACAGACAGACAGACAGACAGACAGACAGACAGACAGACAGACAGACAGACAGACAGACAGACAGACAGACAGACAGACAGACAGACAGACAGACAGACAGACAGACAGACAGACAGACAGACAGACAGACAACAAATACTCTACTGGAACTCAAGAAAGTATTGAAACTTTTAACTCATGAATAAATAACACGGTGGAACAATGTTGAAATATCAATCTCTCTAATTTTGCATATTAGATGGTGTATCATGAATGGGGGCAGGATAGCTTTCTAATCTCAGGTGGAGAATGTTTAATTGTGTGACTTGATGAGACAGTAATTGCATTAAAATCACCTCTCTCATTTTAGTACGCAAGAGTTCCTCCATAGCCGTGAGTGTATTAATTTTAGATGGTTTCCAGAGTCAAACTGCTAAATGAATGTTTGAATGATTCCCTGACTCTATGTGGAATAGGTGAGTGACCAACTTACTGACAGGGATAAATACTCTTCTCAGTCAACCTTGATAGACATTTCTGGTCCAGTTTCCATCCATAACTTTCTGTCTGTCCCTTTAATTTACTCCAGTTTGAGAACTCGATATTATTATTATAATGTAGGATCTCAATTAGACTCAGTTCTGCATTTCACAGATATCATTTGAGCCACACAACGGGTTCTGAGAACAGTTGCAGCCTCAGGCCAGACGTGATGGGACATTTCCAGTACCCAGCTGATTGGTGAAGGTCATGTGTTCATATGGTGGTTTAATTAGTGGAAAATCAAACGTTACATTGAAATATGCTGTGTTTTTAATTGTGTTTTTAATTGCAATGCACATCCTCAATCTGCATGTCGACCAAATTGAACCAAAGGAATTATCATAGCTTTGAGCATAGTATAAATGTGTCAAATGTTGCTTAAACAATGTTTTATGAAGTTGTTCAACATTACTTTCACTCTGATTAACACCAACTGTTGCGTGAGATAAAATCCAATAAAAGTATAAGTCATTGAGGTCATAACGCTTGGAGGACTAAACATGAATGTGCTTTTTTGGGACATCTTGACAGGCTGTGTGTTATACCCAGGACTAGCTATGAGGGTATTATGTTTGTTGCCTTAAGCTCAATGTTCCAACTGTGCCATTCTGAAGTGATATGTGTAGGCCTAAGTTCCTGCAAGGTGTCTATGGTATGATATCTCTAAACAGAACAGTGTGTTTATGTAGTTTTTATAGCAGCAGGATTGCACCTCTTGTCTGGTTTCCCTGTTTGATTCCAGCCACTTATTTAATTGAGTTACTTGTATCTCTCACTCCCCACTGAATTGGGGCACAAATGCAATTTGGAAACACAGCATTCTCTGTCAACTCAGCATCTAAGTATTTTCGACTAGCCCTGTGTTAGAACAGATTGTGCTTGAAGCTACGGCTGCATCATCTCGTGTGCGACTCCCTGAATCGTTTCAGTACATGTTTTAATTGAATTAAGTCTTCCCTCTCTGTATTTTGTGTGAGCCAACACCCCCCCTCCCCCTCCCCCTCCCCCCGCCTGGCTGCTTGTGTAATTGAGTTTGGGGATGCAGCCCGGTGCTTCCTCCCTCGCACGAATCGCCCTCTCATTACCCAGCTCTAATTGGGATTAGTGCTGCATTTTGTTTTGGGCTGGCTAATGAGGGCTGTGGCCAGAGACAGAGTCTACTGCTATTAGAACAGGGGCGAGGTGGGGATGGGGGTGAGGTGGGGATGGGGATGAGGTGTGGATAGGGGAGTGGTGGGTATGGGGGCTAGGTGTGGATGGGGAGAGGTGGGGATGGGGGAGAGGTGGGGATGGGGGAGAGGTGGGGATGGGGTCGAGTTGTGGATGGGGGAGAGGTGGGGATGGGGGCGAGGTGTGGATGGGGAGAGGTGGGGATGGGGGAGAGGTGGGGATGGGGGCGAGATGGGGATGGGGGAGAGGTGGGGATGGGGGAGAGGTGGGGATGGGGGCGAGATGGGGATGGGGGAGAGGTGGGGATGGGGGAGAGGTGGGGATGGGGGAGAGGTGGGGATGGGGCGAGGTGGGGATGGGGGCGAGGTGGGGATGGGGGAGAGGTGGGGATGGGGAGAGGTGGGGATGGGGGAGAGGTGGGGATGGGGGAGAGGTGGGGATGGGGGAGAGGTGGGGATGGGGGAGAGGTGGGGATGGGGAGAGGTGGGGATGGGGGAGAGGTGGGGATGGGGGCGAGGTGGGGATGGGGGAGAGGTGGGGATGGGGAGAGGTGGGGATGGGGGAGAGGTGGGGATGGGGGAGAGGTGGGGATGGGGGAGAGGTGGGGATGGGGAGAGGTGGGGATGGGGGAGAGGTGGGGATGAGGGCGAGTTGGGGATGGGGGAGAGGTGGGGATGGGGGAGAGGTGGGGATGGGGAGAGGTGGGGATGGGGAGAGGTGGGGATGGGGGAGAGGTGGGGATGGGGAGAGGTGGGGATGGGGGAGAGGTGGGGATGGGGATTCATTCACCACACATCATCCACCCATGAACTCCCCTATTTCGCTTAATTTCTCTCAATTTTTTACTCATTAGAGGGTTGTTTAGGATGTACCAGATAACATTATTCTGGTGTCACTCAAAGGCTGCATTTATATAGGCCTCCCAATTCTGATTATTTTTCCACTAATTGGTCTTTTGACCAATCAAATCAGCTCTTTTGCCAGTGTAAACGCAGCCTAAGAGGCCGTTGTCACTAATGAATGAAGCTCTCAACTTTTTCACACATTTTAAAAGCCTGCAGATCCAACATCCTGTATCTTGTTTTTCTGTAATGGACCATTTGTCCATTTTATTATTAGGTAGTGGTCCCAAAAAAACACATTTGTGAGATTCATTTGTGAAGGATGTAAAAGCTCTTTTCGCCATTTTACAGAGTGGAAAATACTAGGGTTATCTTTTCTCTTAAAAATGATTACAGCTCTATTGTTTCCCTTCTTCTCTGTAAGATTTGTGTTCCACGTCATCGCTGTAACCTTGGGATAAATAAAGCAGTTGTAATCCGTTGATGTACAAGACATCACATTTCCTCCCTATTCATCTGGGTTGAGGTGCCCTGCTGCCCACTGTGTATAGAAGGGAATTATGGGAGAGGCAGGTGGAAGTGCCCCCTGACCTTGTCATATGTATCACACAACAGAGGAAGATGAGAGGACAAAGTAGTCAATACTCAAGGGACATCTGGGGAAACCTGGGTCAGACACCCATATACACATACACACACAAACAAACGGTCAGACACCAATATACAGTATATTGTACACATACACACACAGAAACACACACAGAAACACACACACACACACACACACACACACACACACACACACACACACACACACACACACACACACACACACACACACACACACACACACACACACACACACACACACACACACACACACTCACAGAAACACACAAACACTTACACTTTTTAAAAATATTTTCTAAGCAAAAAGGTTGAGGTGTTGAACAGCAATGATCAATGCACAGCTCAATAATTCCTGTCAATAAAAATGTTGCTGTCAATGGACATCTTAGTGATGTTCTCCACACCGTTACTGGCTCTGCAATATTCTGTATGCAGCAGATAGAAGATATGTTCTCATGTTTGTTTGGTGGCGATCAATCTGGGCACCTCACACGAAATTGAAAAGGGTCAATCATTGGCTTTCATCTAAGTGGTGAAAATTATCTTGTTTGTTGACGTTTAATCTCTTCTCTTTATTAGAGAGATGGTGATAAAGGTGTGCATATATATATAAATAGATCAAAGGGTACGGGAGAGGGGTGAGGAAGAGATAGAGGTACAGAGAGAGGGGTGGGAGAGACAGAGGGATAAAGATAGCAAGATGGAGAGAGAGTCTCATTAGTAGCATTTGATACAAGTGTTTGTCTTTCATCACTAGAGGACCATGTGTTTTGATCTTGCCCACTCTGTACATGCAGATGAGCATGTCACATTAAAAGATGAGGAGGCCCTCTCCATTCAATGGCAGCCCTAACGGCAGAGACAAGCCGTTGCGGCGATCAAATCTAATCTTCGTCCTTGTTGTAGACATCCTCACTCAAAGTGTATGCGTATGTGTGTTTATGAATGTAAGTGCGCATATATCTGTATTCCAATGCAATTTCGTGTGAGTTACTCAGGCTTCAGGCTCTCTAACGGTATAATAACGGAGCCAGCCCCCCTCCCCCTTGTCCTCAGCTCAAGATTGCGATGACTGCCGTCTGTCAATCTGCTCTTGATTGACATCTATTGATGCTGATCCTCTGAAGCCTCTGATATGTGTAAAGAGGCTTTCTACCTATCGGCCATTAAATCTCAGGATTCTACCACCTCTATTCACATAGACCCTGTCCAACCGATGGGGTGTTTTGAATTTTTCAAATGTACCCACATTGTTTCTCTTTGTGCCTGGTGCTATCAATTCTTGTGTAATTTCAATTATTATCCTCAGGAGGGGCGTCAAGATATATGTTTATTTTTTTCAAGAGAGGAAAGCTTACCTTTGTCTTCTCCTGCCCTGTCATTGGAGTCAGCCATGTTTTTAAATGTGTCTGATAAAGGATTCAAGCCTTGAACTTCCTCATTACCGACAACCTCTGCAACCTGTAGAACTTCAAAGAACATTCACAGTCAGCTCCTAACACACCCAACTCAACGCCAGCCCCTCTGCCTGTCATCTGTCTCTAGTTCCCCCAGCTATTTACATCAGATGCAACTTTCTCCAATATTTTTGGGATGATTGTATAGTAAGTTGCAGGTAGGGGAAGCGGTTAGATCAGAAGATGTTTGGTTGGAGGATACATAACAAGCCTGTAGCTTTTGGAATAGCTACATTTCTACATCTATCTCCTCCTTTCAAACCTTCACAAACTACTTGAAGCTCCGTTGCCAAGATGGTGACTTTCAAATGAGTGGTGTGCTCTGCATGCTGACCCCTTGGCTGCTTCATTGTGTTTATGAGTCTGGTCACACTGTTATACATATTCATTCACCTCCAGGATGACATTATCTGAATAATCTACAAAGGGTAAACATTTTTGTGAAGCGCAGTGTCAACCAGGGGAATATGACATAGTAATCGAATGCTGTCCAGCTGTGTGTTGGAGGAGTTGACTGGTAAAACTGTTTTCTGCAATGTCGTAGTGAAATGGAAATGACACAAAATGGAGGGCCAGTATCCCACAACGTACTGGACTAGAGTTCATTATTATAATTTTTTTAGGTGCTAGTTCAGTCCTGGAGAATCTGTTTTGACCCAGCAAATTAAAATGTCTGGTCTTATCAGAGCCCTGAGGGAGAGAGACGATATTAGCCTGCCAGGCCTGGGGATTGGCTCCTATCACTCCACTTTCACAAAACCTGATGTCTGATGAAATACTACTCAGAGCAAATAGGAATGATTGAGTGTGTGTGTGTGTGTGTGTGTGTGTGTGTGTGTGTGTGTGTGTGTGTGTGTGTGTGTGTGTGTGTGTGTGTGTGTGTGTGTGTGTGTGTGTGTGTGTGTGTGTGTGTGTGTGTGTGTGTGTGTGTGTGTGTGTGTGCGCTGTGTGGTTCTGTGAAAGCAAGCAAGACAGGGAGAGAGAGAGGGTGGGGGATGATTGAGTTAGAGAATGATAGAGAGAGAGAAAGAGAGGTTATTGTGATATTATGAAGTGTGAGATTGAATTCCTGCTCTCTTAGTGCGTTTGTATACGTGTGTGTGTGTGTGTGTGTGTGTGTGTGTGTGTGTGTGTGTGTGTGTGTGTGTGTGTGTGTGTGTGTGTGTGTGTGTGTGTGTGTGTGTGTGTGTGTGTGTGTGTGTGTGTGTGTGTGTGTGTGTGTGTGTGTGTCAATGTGTGTCAATGCAATGCAGATAAGAGGGTCAAAGGAAGACACTAGCATATTTTAGTATTGCCATATTTTGGCTGACTCTGCTTTTTTAAAATCATATTTTGCTGCATTTGCATCACACCACAGTCCCCTTTTGTTAATTGGCTGTCTCTGCACATCTGTAACCCTCCATCTGTGAGTGTATGGGTTTGTTTGTCCCATCAGTGTGTCTATTACTGTTTTCTATACAGTGCCTTCAGAAAGTATTCCCACAACTTGACCATTTCCACATGTTGTTGTGTTACAGCCTGAATTTAAAATGGATTCATTTTCGATTTATTTCACTGGCCTACAAACATTACACCATAATGTCAAAGGGGAATTATCTTTTTCATTTATTTATTTTTTATTTTAATTTTACAAATGAATTAAAAATTAAAAGCTGAAATGTCTTGAGTCAATAACAATTCAACCCCTTTTTTTATGGCAAGCCTAAATGCGTTCAGGAGTAATAATTTGCTTAATAAGTCACATAATAAGTTGCATGGACTCAAACTGTGTGCATTAATAACATTTAACATGAATTTTGAATGAGTACCTAATTTCTGTACCCCACACATGCAATTATCTGTAAGGTCCCTCAGTCGTGCAGTGAATTTCAAACACAGATTCACGCACAAAGACCAGGGAGGTTTACCAATGCCTCGCCAAAAATGGCACCTATTGGTAGATGGGTAAAAAATTAAAAGCATACCTTAATATCCCTTGGAGCATGGGGAAGTTACTAATTACACTTTAGATTGTGAATCAATACACCCAGTCACTACGAAGATACAGGCGTCCCTTTCTAACTCAGTTGCCGGAGAGCAAGGAAACCACTCAGGGATTTCAGGCCAGTGGTTGCCAGTGCCAGTTTAATGGCTGAGATAGGAGAAACTGCAGGTGGAGGGTGGATCAACAACATTGTAGTTACTCCACAATACTAATATATTTGACAGAGTGAAAAGAAGGAAGCTTATACAGAATGAAAATATTCAAAACATGCATCCTGTTTGAAACAAGGCACTTATGTAATTCTGCACAAAATGTGGCAAAGCAATTCCCTCTTTGTCTTGAATACAAAGTGTTATATTTGGGGCAAATCAAATACAACACATTACTCTTCATATGTGACTCGTTTCAGAAAACTTGGCGTATGTCACGCCTCACTAGCTCACAGGAAAGCCATTTCAAAGTAAAATGCCTTCTGGAACATGTGAACTTTCATGTGCCTTATTAAAACTTCTTAAGGCTAGGGGGCACTATTTTCACATCCGGATGAAAATTGTGCCCAAAGTAAACTCACTGCTACTCAGGCTCAGAATTTTGGAAAGATTTGGAATGGAAACATACGTTTCTAAAACTGTTAAAATTATGTCTGTGAGTATAACAAACTTATTTGGCAGGCAAAACCCTGAGGACAAACCATTCAGGAAAAAATAAGATTGAGGTCACTCTCTTTTCAATGTTTTTTTTTATGTGGATCTATATTTCTAAGGCACTTGCCTGCAGTTCCTATCACTTCCACTAGATGTCAACAATCTTAGAAATTGGTTGATGTTTTTCCTTTGAGAAATGAAGAAGTAGAGCTGTTTAGAACGAGGGTCGAGTCTAGTGTACTGTTGTGGTTGGGGCGCACGACCTGAAAGCTCGCTCCACATTGTTTTCGTCCGGTATTGAACACAGGTTATTCCGTCTAAAATGTTATCAATTATTTACGTTTAAAAATACCTAAAGTTGGATTAGGAAAGTTGTTTGAAATGTTAGGATCAAGTTCACAGGTAACTTATTACATACTTTGTAGTCATGTTGCGCAAGTTGGAACCGGTGAATTTTCAGAATCAAACGTGCCAAATAAATTGACATTTTGGGGATATAATGACAGAATTAATTGAACAAAAATACCATTTGTGATGTTTAATGGACATATTGAAGTTCCAACAGAAGAAGATCTTCTGGGCATGAATTATATGTTATTTCTGACTTTTGTGTCACACCTGGCAGGTTGAATTATGATTTTCATGTGTTTGTTTGATGGGGTGCTGTCCTCAGATAATAGCATGGTTTGCTTTTGCCGTAAAGCCTTTTTGAAATCTGTGTGTATAAACCGGTGTATAACACTTGTATGATTTATTCATTATTATTATGAGTATTTCTGTTTTTGAATTTGGCACGCTGCTATTTCACTGGGTGTTGTCAAATCAATCCGGCGTGCGAAGGGTTCACTAAGAAGTTAACTAACTTGTATGTCATCTGTGAATATGAATACAATTGTTAAATAGCAAGCCTAGTTGGTTTAGCGACAGAAAAATACAGGAATCTTCCCGCTAGCAATGATTGTCTGAGATAAGGGATGGGCTGGGCATGCCGAGAGATGAGTTTGGATTGGTCTGCAGTGTAGCACTCTTCTGTCTATAACATGAGCTGGTCAGTATGTGTAGGTAATCCTTTCTAACGCAGCTTTTGTGAATGATATCACTTAGTCATCACGTTTCAGGTAAGACCCAGATGCAGACAACGTGGAAGTAACAACAGTTTATTAATCGAACAGGGGCAGGCAAAAGGCAGATCAAGGTCAGGCAAAGGTCAGTAATCGAGAAAGGTGGGGCAAAGGTATAGGATGGCAGACAGGCTCAGGGTCAGGGCAGGCAGAATGGTCAAGACTGGGAAAACTAGCAAACAGGAACAATCGAGAGACAGGAGCAGAGGGAAAAACACTGGTAGGCTTGAGGAAACAAAACGAACCGGCAACAGACAAACAGAGAACACAGCTATCCACAGGGCATAATGGGGAAGATGGGCGACACCTGGAGGGGGGTGGAGACAATCACAAAGACGGGTGAAACAGATCAGGGTGTGACAATAGTGGGGCGGCAGGGTAGCCTAGTGGTTAGAGTGTTGGTCTAGTAACCGGAAGGTTGCAAGTTCAAACCCCCGAGCTGACAAGGTTCAAATCTGTCGTTATGCCCCTGAACAAGGAAGGCAGTTA